>NW_023495126.1:0-841 GCF_904425465.1 Colossoma macropomum | reverse complement strand
GGTCTTTTCCTGGATGGGAGACCATGCTGCCTTGCTAGGAGTTCAAAGCTTTTTAACCAAACCTTAATTTCAAAACTAACCTATGGATACAGTGAAAAGAAGTTCATACTGTGGACTAGGCACAAGGCTAAGACAGCAAATAGGAAGTCTGCATGTCTTTGGTTATACATTCTACTGAATTACTTTACAAGACCTGTATTGGCTTATGCTGCCATGCTCCTTCACCAGTATATGAGCAATATCTATGAGAACTCCTTGGTATGGTCTCATGTCAGTCAACTAGTCATGCTGCTCCAGGTTGTACTGAAACTAACAAATGACTTTTGACAAGTTGCAATCAGGATTTTGGAACCTAACCTTTAATATTAATAAAAATAATTAGATTCAAAATGAAGAGACTATTAACAAATAGTTCATTCAGTCCTCCATTGAGTCCTAAATCAGAGTGCCTACGGGATACTTATGCAATCCGGCCAATACTGGATGCCAACTCAGCCAGGGATTCCTTGGTGCTGAGGTAGCTTAGGAGGCCTTCAAGTTGACCTCTATGACGCTACGCAGGCCTCGGGCCAGTCTTTTCCTAAAGTGATGTGTATGTTACCATGCTGCCTTGCTAGGACGTTCCAAGCTTTTTAACCACCCTTATTTTCACAGCCAACTACACTATACTCGATACAGTGACAAAGCAAGTTCTCATACTGTGTACAGACTAGTCACAATGGCTTAATGACAGAAGCAGATATGAAGTCTGCATAGTCTTTGGTATCACTTCTACTGAACTACGTTAGCACGACTCTACGTCATTGGCTTCCAGCTCTTCAGCCAGTATATACAAATCTAT
>NW_023495125.1:0-457 GCF_904425465.1 Colossoma macropomum | reverse complement strand
CTGCCGCTATCCGCCACATGTGAGCGCCTTTTTTGTCATTGAGACGCCTCCATTGCACTAGAAAAAAGTTCCAACTGAATTTAAGCCCAAACTAAGCCGTCACGCACGACAACACACGAGACATGCGGATTTTAAATCGCCTAGGCCGCTATCCGCACACATGCTGTGAGCGCCTCATTGAGACGCCTTCCGTTGCACTCGAAAACACAGTTCCAACTGAATTTAAGCCAAATTAAAGACGTCACACGACAAACACAGACTAAGCGGATTTATAACGCTCACTGCCGCTATCTCCGCCACATGCGAGCAGCCTTTTTGTCATTGCGACGCTTCCATTGCACTAGAAAAAAAAGGCGGATTTAAATGCTAACTACTGCCGCTATCCCGCCACACGCGAGCGCCTTTTTTGTCATTGAGACGCCTTACCATTGCACTAGAAAAAAGTTTCCAACTGAAT
>NW_023495124.1:0-577 GCF_904425465.1 Colossoma macropomum | reverse complement strand
TTTGGACAAAATACATCATGGTCATACGTTTTACAACACATTTTGATGCCTTGGGGTGAATATTAAGGGAATTTATGAATGGTCAAAAAACGCACATGAAGGTAAGACTATAGCCTTAGGTATTTTGGGAAATTTGGCAATATCACATGTTCATTTTATGATGGAATTTGAATTTTTTTGGACAAAATACATCATGGTCATACATTTTCCAACATATTTTGATGCACCTTGGAGTGAATATTAAGGTAAATTAGGAACGGTCAAAAACGCACACGAAGGTAAGACTATAGCCTTAGGATTTTGGGAAATTGGCGCAAAATCGCATGTTCATTTATGATGAATTTGAATTGTGTGGACAAAATACATCATGGTCATACGTTTCCAACAAATTTGAGGCCTGGGGTGAATATTAAGGGATTTAGGAACAGTCAAACAAACGCACACGAAGTAAGACGATAGCCTTAGGTATTTGGGAAATTTGCGCAATATCACATGTTCATTTAATGATGGAATTTGAATTGTTTGGACAAAATACATCATGGTCCTCCTTTTCCACCCACTTTTGCTGCTTGGGTGA